>NW_008711014.1:827463-828561 GCF_000327385.1 Lottia gigantea | reverse complement strand
ACCTCATATTTGCTAGCATACGTCTTACTAAAAAGTAACTTGGAATGAATAAATGGATACAATTGCAGCCTTGAAAAGAAATCATACTTAAACTCGTAGAATTGTTTTTTAATTGCATAATAATGACCAAAATTCTGTCGTAATCGAAAGATGTTAAATTTAAAAAAGTTAAAAACTAGTCACTACCACAAACTGAAATCTGCTCTCATCGCCTTACTATCTACATACACTAATCTGTATTTCACAGTTAAACAAACATTCTACCTACTTTTTATGTTGTTGTTAAAGTCATTATATTGTCAAGAATTGTTCTTTTATTGCCCCAAATTTTATATTTTCTGCAACACTTTGTTCACAAAAACCTCTCTTGTTAACAATATGAAAATATTTACCAATGCCTTTCTTTTAGGTGATGGCGTGACATCTAGAGTTTCTGTTATCTCAATCATAAAAATAAAATGAATACCCTTCTGCACTTAATTAAGCTATTACAGACTGGAAACGCCAAGCGGAGTGTAATGAGGGAAAAATTTTGCCAACGGCATTAGCCTACTCCTTTTCTATTTCAAACTGTCGAAGTGAAGGATCTTTAATTAGTACAGTATGTAGCACACGGGGCCTCGGTTTATTGTCCCAACCGACAACTCGACGTTTTTTCCATGTCAGCCCCTCCTACCTGCACCACTGACAAGGGGAAACCTCTAAATCATAAGGAGGTAACTAATGGTAATACATCAATCCAAACATCAAAGTCAAAGACTTCAAGCAGGTAAATTAGTTGAGGCAGGTACGACTAGAATGTGATGGTAAAGACAGAAATGAGAAAGAAACCAAAATTGTTTACAAGGATAATAACTTTAGTGCATTGGTGGAGCCAAGGAGGAGGGGGACAGGGGTCCCCTCGGGCAAACATCTCATAACTAGGTTAGAAATTCTGGCAATCTCAGATATTTCGCCCCCACCCCCTCGGACGTAAACCTGGCTCCGCCACTGCTTTAAGGCAAAAGGATCATGTATTCTAGCTGGTCCCTGGTCAAACTTCTTGGTATCGATCTTAGTCATTTACAGCCTTGTAGAATGGAATAATGAGGGAATTAC
>NW_008711014.1:825239-826754 GCF_000327385.1 Lottia gigantea | reverse complement strand
TAGCCCGTAAACACTCTAGAAGGCACAATTCTTGACAGAGTTTGACGAAACTTGGTGAAACTGTTATCATCACCCATTGATGAACACTGTTGAAAATAAAAAAATAAGAAAATGAGTTATTGCCCTTGTCTTAGAAGAGAGTTCAATTTTCAGCTCGGACGGCACAATTCTTGACGAATTGTAAGGAAAGCTGGTGTGAGTGTTTTTATCACCCGAGGATGAACCCGTTTGAAAATTAGAAGAATCGAAATTATTTTGTATGAGTTTTTGCCCTTGTTCTTGAAAACGCGTACAATTTTGTTTAGCTCGTAAACACTCTAGTAGGCACAATTCTTGACAGAATTTGACAAAACATGGCGTGCTTATTTGTAATCACTTAAGGATGAACCCTATTGTAAAAATGGAAAATTATAAAGTATAAATTATTGCCTTTGTTCTTGGAAACGCGATAGCTTTTAAACACTCTAGAAGGCACAGTTCTTGACAGAGTTTGACGAAACTTGATGAAATTGTTTATCATCACCCATTGATGAACCCTGTTGAAAAAAAAAATCAAAATTTTTTAAAGATCTGGTTTCAAATTCTATGGTCCAGCAAATTGAGGTTACCTGTGTGGTCGAAAATGGGTTAATCACTGTGAATAATTCTGCATATGATATTTAAATAATTACCCTCCCACTCTCATAAACTCAATCCTCATTTGGATTTACAGATTCAAATCTGAATTTGGTCCATTTCAATAATTAGTCCTAGTCAAAGTTGACCTTTTCAATAAAACTAATATGGCTGCAAAGGAATAATTACACAATTAGCGTACCACAAACTTCTCATATTCGGGGCATTATAATATATTCATACATAAAAAGGTAAATGTTAGGAGTGAATACAGGAGAATTTGTTTAATATATTCACGCCTCTGCAGGGTAATTAACTAATTAAGTTAGGGTATATATTGAGGATCTGGGGTCCATTCATCCTCACAACGGTACCGGAACACACAGATAAACTAACAAAATGATACTCAGGGTAGCTGCTGCACTTCTCTTTATCGGGGTAAGACCATATTTTATTTATTCATATTGGTGCTTTATTGTGAATTTTACAAGTTATGGTAGGAACGATTGAAACATGGCTAATCATGAAGAATGTGTAGTCTCTGATTTCGGGTTTGGCTACTTTTGATTAACAATTTCATTTTTCATTTATTTATTTATGTTGGACGAATGCTTTTTTAGCAGTTAGTTCTAGTAACAATCTCAATATGATATCTCAAAACAATAGGACGTACAATTCTTTTTTTTTATCTCTCCAGCCCTTTTACAATAGAAGAGACACGCCGTTATCTTCCACTTTGTTTTTCTAATGCTGGGAGCGTGAAGGATTTTTGCCCCCTTTTTTGTTCCATAATTTGTCTAAATTCGTACAACCCTGCATTTCGTTTTTCACCTTTAATAATAATTTTTTTTTTTATTTTTGCAGGCTATCACAGNCTTCGATCTCGAACACGCCGAACTG